>NW_022196811.1:638921-643099 GCF_008641045.1 Pistacia vera
AAAAAAAAAAAAAAACCATCTGTTTAGATATAACTTCAATAGTTTTTTTTGTTGTATTTGCATTATATGTCTACTTATTACTTTGTTTTGTCTTTTATTTTTAAATACTTTTTTTTTTTTTTTTTTTGTGTCAAAATATGCAATTTGAAGGTTTAGTTTCATTATGTCATCTCTTATTAGGTGTATATACTTTTTTTTTTAAAATAAAATTTCTTTTGTACCGTTTATTAAACTTTGGACGAATAAAAAAATATTTAAATTGACGTGATAGTTTGGCTGGTTTTTATGGTATCCTTGTGTACGTTGAATCCATATAATAAGGTCTTTGAAGTTTGAAGTTTGAACCGAAGCTTAACAAAATATTTATTTATACTTAAACAATTATATATGGAGCTATTATTAGTGTATTTAAAGAGGAAATAAGAAAAATAAATTATAAATTTTTAAAAAAGAAACTGAAGAAATAACTATTTGTATAATAAAATTGTAAGCAATGTATATCATCAATTTATTATATGGAAAGCTGAACCCCAAGAACACATACTGATAGGTCCCAGTCAGAGATTCGTGTACTGCAGCAATTAATTATAAGTATTTTCTTAAGGTGAGAACAGACCATACAAATTGGGTTAAAAATATATGTCCTTTTTTATTGATGTCCATGAGCAATAAATACAAATAAATCTAACAGACTTTCAGCATAGTCGCCGAAGCTAAAGGTCCTTAACACCGTAATGAAATAAATTCAAACAAAAAAAAAATATAACAAAGCAAAGCGAAAATCAATGCAACAACTTTTTTCTCTTCTACCACTACTTATGACTCGTTCCTGCACGTGGTTGTTAATAATAGAAGCTTGACTATGAAATGACCCCACAACCACTTGAATGCGTACGTGTCTTCATGCATGATATTTTGGATTTCTTTTGATGGCACGTTGCGAACGTTGTGGCTCATCCGAAGTCTTATCACATACCTCTAGCCATAGCAATCAAATTCCAAATACAGCAAATACTGTGAGGAAGAACTTGATATCTTTATCTAGTCGGTCAAGACCTTAATCCATGTAATTGATGGAGTAATCACAAACTTCCTTGTTAGACTAGAGACCCCTTTTTTTTACTCTATAGAAATATATCGTATATTTCTTTCTTAAGACCAAAAACTCTCTCTTTCTTACTAAAAGAATAGAAATTATATAGACGGCCAATTACCTAGGGAAAAATAACTGATATGGGAGTTACGAAGGGATAATAGGCCACAAATTAATATATTGTTTTTTATTAAATATAAACCAGTAACTTACATTCTCCCACTTGGCCCATTCAATACTTAATATGTACCAACTCAATTTTGATATATCCTCAAAAATTTTCCCATAGATATAGTATCCTCATACCCAAACAAAAGAGTTTAAATTACATGAATCATGACAATAAGTCCTTTAGATCAAGTATTATATTTCACGTATTACAATGCAACTTTCTCTTTTGAATGAGAACCATATGTGGTACATAACTTGATGAATGAACTTCCAAATGCTCATTCAGGATCAACAAACAAAATTCAAATATGCATTGCCATTCTTCAAACTACACATATTCAACTAAATAACAGAAGACAAGTATGAAATTCATGGAGTCTTTCAAATCAACAAAATGTGATATAGACATAAAGGGTATCTCAATCACATAAAAAACTACATAATATAACTGAGTCTCATATGCTCAACATGTCCCTTATAAGCAATAGGTGGTAAACCTTTTATTAATAGATCAGCAATCATCAATCCAGTATCGATATGCTCAGTAACCACTTTGTTTGCTTTGACATGTTCTCCAATAGCTAGATACCTAATGTCGATTGCTTACTACGACTTTCGCTTTTATTGTTCTTGGCCAAAAACACTACAGTGAAATTATCGCAATAAATCCTCAATGGCTTGGAAGTTGAGTCAACAACTCCAAGCCCCGAATTAAAACTCCTTAACTGTATAGCCTGTGATGTCGCTCTAAAGCATGATACAAACTCTGCTTCAATAGTAAAAGTAGCAACTAAAGATTGTTTTGCACTTCTCCAAGAAATGGCCCTCTTGCTAATAAGAAGACATACCCTAATGTCGACTTTCTTAAGCCAAGGCAACCAGCAAAGTCAGAAACTAAATTTCCACTCACTTCTAAATGATCAGATCACCTATATGTAAGCTTTTAGTCCTTAGTTCGCTAAAGGTATCACATGACTTTCTTTATAGCTCTCCAATGGTCCAAACCTAGGTTATTTTGATATTTGCCCAACATTCCAACTACATATGCAATGTCAGGTCTTGTGTAGACCTGAGCATACATTAAAATCCCAACGGCGAAAGCATAAAGGATGCTCTTCATTTGTTTACTCTCTAAATTATTTCTTGGACTTTGTTCCAAACTAAATTTGTCACCTTTGACAATAGGTGCAATACTAGATGAACAATCTTTCATACAAAATCTCTTTAAAACTTTATTGATATAGGCTTCTTGAGACAATCCTAATGTCTTGCGGGATCTGTCTCTCTCAATTTTTATGCCTAATGATATATGAAGCTTTGCCCATATCTTTCATATCAAATATCATTTGAAAAGAAATTGCTTAACCTCATGAAGTAAGCCCAAATCACTTGAAGCAAGTAAAATGTCATCTACATATAGGACTAAGAAAATTATTTTGCTCCCATTGACTTTATGGTATATACATTGGTCCATAATATTCTCCGTAAAACCAAATGAAGAAATGACATTAAGGAATTTTAAATACCATTGACAGGAGGCTTGTTTTAGCCCATATATAGGTTTTTCAAGCCTAAAAACCAAGTGTTCGTTCCCCTCTGAAAGGAAACATTCTGGTTGTTTTTATGTAAACCTCTTCATTTAGGTCTCCATTGAGGAATGATGTTTTCACATCCAATTGATGTAGCTCCATATCCAAATAAGCCACCAATGTCATGATTATCCGAAATGAATCTTTCTTTGAAACAAGAGAGAAGGTATCATGATAATCAATTCTTTCTTGCTAAGTGAATCCTTTGGCTACAAGTCTTGCCTAATATCCTTCAATATTGCCTAAAGAGAATTTTTTTTTTTTTTTTTTTTTTTTTTTTAAAGAGCCATTTACAACCAATGCCCTTTCACCCTTTAGGCAATTCAACAAGATCCCAGAATTGGTTATTAGCCATCGAGTTCAACTCAACCTTCATGGCATCACAGCATAATGTGGATTTATTTCCACTCACGGCCTGTGAAAACGTAATTGGATTATCTCAGCACCAATATCCATGTTAGATTCTTGTAGGTACACAACATAATCCGAAGAAATAAAGGTATCCTAACTCTTGAAGATCTTCTCAATGTTACATCAACATCTTCAGCTTGAGAATGTTGTGTAACTAGATATATAGGAACATCCTCATGATGATGTGGTTCTTCAACGATTGGTTGTTCATGAGTCTTCGAATCCTGATGATTATTAAAAAACATAACGAATTTATGCAAAGATATAGGAGCAAGTTTGAAATTGTTATCCTCCTCAAAAACAAAGTTTCGAGGTTGGTACTCCCAGTAATATCATCTTTCTCAAAAAAAAAACCTTGCATTCTTAGATTCGACAATTCTCGTTGCACAAGATGGACAATAAAATATGTATCATTTAGACTTTTCAGCATATCCAATGAAATATCCACTAACTATTTTTTAGTCTAACTTTGTCTCATGTGGACTATAGACTCTATGTAACACCTGCTCTCTACTACTATTCAGATAATGCATACTATGCAAATTATAGATATACATAGCATATGGAAGATAGTGGGCTCAAACTTTTCTTTACTCATAAAATATAATTCTTCACATATACAAAATACTCTATATTAAAAACTTGCTACTTAATACAAAATATTATAACTGGTGGACAGTAGTGCCAATACTCTCCACTTCTCGACGTTCATCCGACCGCTGCTCCTAATTCCTGCAAAACAAGGAAGAACAGTGGGGTGAGCACAACAATGCTCAGTAAGTAAATCCTCTACTACCTGTCCCCACAACTCACTCTTTGGTTCTTTCCTTACTCTACTGTTCTTCTATTTCTAATTCTCACTGTTTTTCTCTTTCTTGCTAATACCTTTATTCTCCTTTAACTCTGTTCTGCTC
>NW_022196812.1:0-16851 GCF_008641045.1 Pistacia vera
GTTGTGAAAGCCAGCTATTTGAACACATGCACATTTCTTAATCCACTTAAGCTACGTTGATCATGATCAAGCCGTTGGCAGTTGCCGATCCATGACCCTGTCAAAACGACTACGTACGGAGTCTCTCCAGTGTTAAGCTATCAAAGTAGTTTTAAATAAATAATAGTCTGGGTTTACCTCGTTTTTGTAGGAGGTGATGTTGGGGAATTTTGCTCGTAAATAAATAAAATAACCGTAGGGGAGCGGGGAAGTAGGTAAGACAAGTCAAATGGAAAATAAAATATCTGACAGCCGGTTTGACTTGGGACGCTGTAGATAGAGATGGTAATTGACCCGATATTTTCGGATATCCAGTCCGGTCCAGTCCATAAAGATTAGGCGTTACTCGATGTTTGTGGGCTTGGGTTTAGGTCTAGGCCTGATTTTAAGGTCTGATCTCTAGTACAGGCCAGACCTAGGTATGCCTTCAGACCCGGCCCGGTTCGACAATTTTAGTATTAATTTTCTTAAATTATCTTTATACTATATATTTAATTATAAGATTATCTTACATATATATACCAATTTTTCCCAAACCTTAATCTCATCCCATTTGATGAGTATTAAAAAAAAAAAATTAATATTTAAAAACTATTTTTAAAATTAAAAATATAAAAAAAATTAAAATTTATTAAATTTTAAAAATTCAAATTATAAAAATAGGCGGGCTTGGCCGGGCCTAAGGTTACAAAAGGCCGTCGGGTCGGGCTTGAGCTTTACCTATTATACCGATGATGAGCCTAGGCCGGGCTTGGGCTTGGGTCAAGGGATACCCGATCCTGACCCGACCCATTACCATCACTAGCTGTGGCCGCCGTACCCTGGTCAATATTCGCCGCGTTCTGTGCTGCCATCGCAAGAATAAACTTTCTCCGGATGGGTAAATATCTTACTCGTCCAATTAAAGCAATAAATTTTGCCACGTCACACTTGTTTTCCTTATTTGAAATCGATAATACTAAAATTTTAAACAATATATTAGTATAAGTAAATGTTACAATTTTTTTTTTTATAATTAATACGTTCATAATTACAAATTATTAGATTAGAGTTACGAGGAAAGTTTACGGAGTTGAATTATAAATATTTAGGATTGTGGAAAAAAGTTTATAATATTGAATTATAAATATATATAAAAAAATATTTAAATTTAATTTTTTATCAGATGCATTACCTTCTGTCCTTCTAACATTTTTCTGAGACATAAAACGGCGACGTTTAGTTGAAAAGCTGTCAGTGGGACCTGTAATTCACAATAAACTTTTGGCTGACAGGGGTGTCATCTTCCTTGTGACTCTATCCTCCAATACAACCATCTCTTGACCGAAGTAAGGAAACAGTTAATGATTTGATTTTTCAAAACATTAGTCTCTGGCCCCCGCCCTCTTCTCTCCTTCCTTCCTCGAAACTTCCCTCTCTTAATTTCTCAAATCCACTCAGTCAAATCCTTCGCTGCTTTGTTCACTGACCTCCTCACCCACCACCGAGGTATTTCTCCTTTTTCTCTCTATTATTGTTATTGTTATTATTGTGTTTTTTCNGGATGGATTTAATCATGGCAACCAGTGAAAAGGTTTCTTCATAGTCAATACCATGAATTTGTTTGAAACCTTTGGCAACCAATTGTGCCTTATAAGTATGCACCTTGCCATCCATGTCAGTCTTCTTCTTGAAGACCCATTTGCATCCTATGAGTTTTACCCCTTCAGGTGGTTCCACCAGAGACCATACTTGGTTTTGGTACATGGAGTCTATCTCAAATTTCATGGCTTCAAGCCATTTAACGGAATCTGGATTCGATATAGCATCTTCATAGGTTCTGGGTTCGTCGTCATGGTAGACTAGTATGTCTCCATGTTGAGTCATGAGATAATCTTATCTCTCGTGCTCATGGCGTACTCTCTCAGATCTACATATCTCTTGTGCTACCTGAGGTGGTTCACTTTGATCCACAAGTTGTGGAGTAACCTCCTCATGATGTTCAACCACTTCCTGTGGCACATCATCCTATCCTTTGTCTAGTATATTTGTGGTTCTAGAACTTCATTGAGTTCTACTTTTCTCCCACTAGTACTTCTTAGAAAAAAATCCTTTTCTAGGAAGACACCAGAACGAGCAACAAAAATTTTGCACTCTTCTAGATGGTAGAAATAGTATCCTTTGGATACCCCACAAATATACGTTTACAGGATTTTGGGCCCAGCTTGTTCAAAGTCAATTTCTTAATATAAGCATCGCAACCCCAAATCCTTAGATAAGACAAGTTGGGCTTTTGCCCACTCCATAGTTCATATAGAGTCTTATTTATAGACTTTGACGGCACACGATTCAAAACGTGACTTGCAGTCTCTAGGGCATAACCCCAGAATAATGTAAGCAGATCACTAAAAATCATCATGGACTTAACCATGTCAAGTAAGGTCATATTCCTTCTTTCAAACACTCCGTTGTGTTGAGGTGTATACGGAGGGGTGAGTTGTGAACTATCCCACATTCCTTCAAGTATTCAGAAAACCTTGAGCTTAAGTATTCATCTCCTTGATCCGACCGAAAAGCTTTAATACTTTTGCCCAACATATTCTATACTTCATTCCTGAATTCTTTTAACTTATCAAAGGCTTCAGATTTATGTCTCATAAGGTAGACATAACCATATCTACTAAAATCATCAGTAAATGTGATGAAGTATGAATATCCACCTCTGGCTTTNACGGTTTCACCATTCTAAGGACATATATCAATACATACAATGATGATTTACGCGATATAGAATAAAATGCCTTTTATTGATCAATGAACATTATTATAAAGAGTCAATTCTACAATAATTGATTGGCTCTAGGGCACCTACTCTAACTATCTCCCACTTGCACTATAGCCAATCATTCATGTATTTAATACCAAATGATCTCAAGTGCCTTTCATGCTTCTACTGCCACAGAGGCTTTGTTAGTGGATCTGCGAGATTGTCGTCAGTATGCACTTTATTGATCTGTACTCCTCTTAACTATTTCTCTGATGAGATGAAATCGTCTGAGTATGTCTCTGGACTTCTGACAAGACCGTGGTTCCCTGGCTTGAGTGATAGCTCCATTATTGTCATAATAGATGTCTATTGGATCAACAATCATGGAAACCACACAAAGTTCAGTGACAAATTTCTTAATCCAAACTGCCTCCTTGGCTGCATTTGATAATGCAATATACTCAGCCTCCATTGTAGAGTCCGCTATGGTACTTTGCTTAGAGCTCTGCCAGCTCACTGCACCCCCATTGAGACAAAATACAAACCCTGATTGCGATTGCGATTGATAATCATCTTTGTCCGTTTGGAAACTAGCATCATTGTATCCTCTTATAGTGAGTTCATCTTCCCCTCCATAAACCAAGAACATATCCTTAGTCCTTTTTAGGTATTTAAGAATGTTCTTGACAACCATTCAGTGACGCTCACTTGGATCTGATTGATATCTACTACAAGTGCTCAAAGCACATGAGATATCAATCTGCGTACATAGCAGGGCATACATGATAGATCCAATTGCTGATGTATATGGGAGCCTTTTCATCATATCTCTCTCATCTTGTGTTCTAGGACACATTTCCTTAGAGAGATAAACACCATGTGAAATCGAAAGAAATCCTTTCTTGGATTCTTCCATACTGAATCTTTTCAGTACTTTGTTAATATATGCACTTTGACTTAGGCCAAGCAACCTACGCGATCTATCACGATAGATCTTTATTCCAAGGATGTAGGTTGCTTCCCCTAAGTCCTTCATGGAGAAGCACTTGGATAACCAAGTCTTTACCGACTGCAAGTTCGGTATATCATTCCTTAATTAGAAGTATGTCATTGACATACAACATAGATTCCACTACGCTCCCACTCACTTTCTTGTAAAACACAGGCTTATCTTTTCTTGTAAAACGAATTCTTTTACGGCTTCACGAAACGAAGTTCTAGCTCCTAGAAGCTTGCTTGAGTCCATAAATGGATCTCTACAACTTGCATACTTATCAGCTTGCCCATCAAGAACAAACCATCGGGTTGTGTCATATCACATCCTCTTCAAGGTTTCCATTCAGGAAAGCTGTTTTGACATCCATTTGCGAAACTCATAGTCATGATGCAACAATCGCAAATAATCGGATGGATTTATCATGGCAACCAGTGAAAAGGGTTCTTCATAGTCAATACCATGAATTTGTTTGAAACCTTGGCAACCAATCGTGCTTATAGATAGCAACCTTGCCATCCATGTCAGTCTTCTCTTGAGAACCCATTTGCATCCTATGAGTTTTACCCTTCAGGTGGTTCCACCAGAGACCATACTTGGTTTTGGTACAGGAGTCTATCTCAAATTTCATGGCTTCAAGCCATTTAACGGAATCTGGATCGATATAGCATCTTCGTAGGGTCTGGGTTCGTCGTCTGGTGTAGACTAGTATGTCCATGTTGAGTCATGGTAATCTCGTATCTTCGTGCTCAGGCGTACTCTCTCAGATCTACTACTCTTGTGTACCGAGGTGGTTCACTTATGTCCACAAGTTATGGAGTACCTCTCATGTGTTCAACCACTTCCTGTGGCCATCATCCTATCCTTTGTCTAGTATATTTGTGGTTCTAGAACTTCATGAGTTCTACTTTTCTCCCACTAGTACTTCTTAGAAAAAATCCTTTTCTAGGAAGACACCAGAACGAGCACCAACAATTGCACTCTTCTAGATGGTAGAAATAGTATCCTTGGATACCACAAATATACGTTTACAGGATTTTGGGCCCAGCTTGTTCAAGTCAATTTTAACATAAGCATCGCAACCCCAATCCTGTAGATAAGACAAGTTGGGCTTTGCCCACTCATAGTTCATATAGAGTCTTATTATTACAGACTTTGACGGCACACGGTTCAAAACGTGAGTTGCAGTCTCTAGGGCATAACCCCCGAATGATGTAAGCGATCACTAAAAATCTCATGGACTTAACATGTCAAGTAAGGTCCTATCCTCCTTTCAAACACCTTGTGTTGGGGTGTATACGGAGGGGGGAGTTGTGAACTATCCCACATTCCTAAGTATCAGAAAACCTTGAGCTTAAGTATTCATCTCCTCGACTCGACCGAAAAGCTTTAATACTTTGCCAACATATTCTTTACTTCATTCCTGAATTCTTTAATTACAAAGGCTTCAGATTTATGTCTCATAAGGTAGACATAACCATATCTACTAAAATCATCAGTAAATGTGAAAGTATGATAATCCACCTCTGGCTTTAACTGTTAGTGAACCACATACATCACCATGGATGATGCCTAAAGTTCATAGCCTTTTCACCTTGTCCTATGAAAGGAGACTGGTCATCTGCTTAACAGGCATGACTCACATACCTCAATGACTGAAGTCAAAAAGGGTCCAAAACCCATCCTTTTGAAGTTTTGCAAGCAGGTCTTATTAACATGACCCAATCTATAGCGCCAGATATGTCTAGTTTTGATCGCTATGTTTAGCTTTCTTAGTTTCAACATTGAGAATATCTTTATTGTTTAAATCAAGAACATATAACCACATATATAACCTTGCATTCCAATAGAATACCATTCAAACTAAAGGACAACAATCCATTAGATATCTCAAAATGATACCCTATAACCAAAGCAGATACTGAAATAATATTTCTAGAAATAGAAGGTACATAATAATAGTTAATAGTCAAAAACAAGCCTGTAGGTAAAGATAAACAGTAAGTCCCTATAGCCAGCAACCAATGTGCTCCATTTCCAACTCGAGGTTCACCTCTCCTTGGCGAGCACTCTACTTTGCCTTAGTCCCTGCAATCAGTCAATGTGAGTACACTCCTATGTCAGACCCAAGAGTATGGGAGAGAAGTTAATCTCAATCATAAATATACTTGAAGTCGTAGCCTCTAACTTCTTCTTGCTTGCGAGGAAAGCCTTGCAGTGTTTCCTCTAGTGGCCAAGCTTGCACTGTAGAAGTAGACACTTTACCCTTCCCTATGCACTCTCAGGCCCAAGAGCACCATGTCTTTAGCTCTTAGGTTAGGCTTGGCTTAGGCTGGCTGGGCTTGGGCTTGGGTTTGGCCTTGGCCTTACCCTTGCGTTACCTTTCCTTTACTAGCGGAAACCAGTAAACAGGCTTGGACTTCTTCAAGTCTGCTCTGCAGTCCTCAGCATGTTCAAAGCTTCGACAGGGTCTTCACCAACGTGTTCATATTGAAGTTCATTATGAACGGCGCATAAGAGTCAGACAAGGATTGCAGAATCAAATCCATTTGTAATTCTGCACCCACTCAATCCCAAAGTCTCAAGCCTCTTTATGTGGCGTCTCATCTTGAGCACATGAGGACCAACCTAGACTCCCTCAGTTAGACGACTCAAACAGTGCTTTTGACACCTTGTACTCTCATGTCGAGCATTCCCTTGAAAAGCTCCTAAGGTGTAGAATGATAGTAGCGCATCCATATTCTCATGCTACTTTTGCAGCATTGGTGTCACGATGTAACATCAAGCATTAAACTCATCAACATCATCAAGGAACTTTTGATAAGTGTCCTTTACTTCCTGAGTGGCATCAGGATCAGGCTCAGCCATATATGGCTTTTCAAGGATATACAATTTCTTTTCCGACTTGAGTATAACTGAAGATTACGATACCGGTCTCAGAAATTGGGTCAACTCAACAGTTTTCTTTCTCGATTATCGGTCGCAGGTTCATAATGCTCATTTTGGTGATATTACAATGCAGAAAAGAAAAAGTCATTATAAAGTTCATATTATTATTTAATATGGTCTTTTATTAAATGATGCTCCCACTATTTCCTCAAGTCAATAGCCCTCACTATTAATTGGGAAAGCTCGCTGGCTTTCCTAGTGGACTGAGATCCATCTGGCCCATTTCAAACCTTCACTTTGGGAACAAACCAAAATGGTTGATTAGGTAGGCCAACAAACTTAATCTACACCAGTTGATAGCTCCTACTATCAACTCAAATGTGAAAAGCCAACAAGCCAATACACAATCCAATGGCCCCAACCATCGTCCTCAAGTGTGATTCTCAGTATCAGTAGGGTGGACACTACATGCCACCAGTACACACAATTTTATGTACTTCTCTACTATGCCTATGATGCGTTATCAACCTTCGCTTTGGCGAACAAGCAAAACCGTCATTTTAAGTCGACCCATCACCATTAAGGAAAACTCCAAGAATTTTAACTCCCCACTAATAGAAGTGTACCCTTGCTTTGGCGAACAAGGCTCCAACAGATGTGGTTTGATTAAAACCATGGGATGGAAGGCATACGTGACTTAATATACTTTAATTGAGGGTTTGTTATTTAGTCTCACCAATTATTATCTTTGTTAGAATGACATTGTTTGGCATGTTATTGAACATTCAACTTAGTATGCATTATAAACAAAATATAAAACGTGTGGTACATGGCCAACTAAAACCGCTTTCCTGAGCCTAGAGGAATGGTAGGTCACCTAGGGTCCTTAATAAAATCTTGAGTCTTCAAGTAGATTGTCTCTTCCTGATCCGTTTCAAGTACATTACAAAAACTGATTCTAAATTTACAGTGAGAAAATTATCAAATTCTTTACATCAATAAATTTAGAAACCTCGATACATTTGAGGGGAATGAGATGAGAAAAGAATGTACACGAGAAGGGAGAAAGGCAGGACACACAAGCCCTATTATAATCTATACACCCAAAAAATTTAACATTCACCATAGGTCTAAGGTTCATGTACCGAGCACCATGCAATATACAACAAAGTACATGGCAACATTTAAAAAACAATCAATTTTTGAATTGGGGGTTAGTTATTAATTACCTCTTATATGTGCATAATGGTTATTGGTGTATAGATTATTAAAACTACAGTTGGCCCTTTGCGAAAACACAGAATTGGGATAGTAACTTTGTCACCGCGGCGAAGTTTTATTTTGTTGTGGCGAAGGCAACCCTGAAAATTCCAGTAAGAACGTTGTCGCGGCGAAGTTGTTATTTCACCGCGGTGAAGTTTGCAAATCTCAGAATGTACAGTTCACTTTTTGTAGTTTTTCGTGTAATACACGTATCCAAATCAAATCAAATGCACTAACATTCAACCAGGATACCAACCAACCAATATAACCTCATCAACACATTACTAAACCAATTTATCAATTGAATCACTCATTCAAAAACAGATTTTACAGATTTAACAAAAGAAAGTTATCAATCAAATACATGTTATAAATCGACAATAAACTTAAAATTGGTACACGGCTCTGATACCACTGTAAGGAAACGATCAAGTCATGGCAGCGGAAATATAAATCATAACAACATGGATCGTTCCTTAGAACCAAGATCAGGGAACGAATTTAACAATTTATACATTAAATACAAATCTGCAGGAAATCAGTTTTAAAGTTAAAACATACGCACGTTGGAGGCTCTTCAACTTGCTCTAAAGAATTTTGGTACCAACCAAGAGTAGGATCAACCAATGTAGTCCACACACAAGACAACCCAAGGAACTAAAGAGGGATTTGCTAGATCCTCTTTGCCTTAAGAACAAGAAGAAATAAAAAAGTATTTGTTTCAAGCAAAAGGCAATCTGGCGTGGCAAAAGGAAAAAAGGGGTGAAATATTTTATTTCAATGATTGAGTGAGTTGTATTTATTCACAAAGTTTTGCACTTATATAGTGCACTTTGCCCAATTCCATCATGGAATAGGTTAGGCACCAACCCAAACACCCTTGTATCCAAACAGCCCCATTTAGTGATATTTTAATTTTAATTATCATTATATTATATATATATATATATATATATATATATATATATATATATATATATATATTAACAATTTAACATATAATTATAATTATTTAAATAAAGCGAACATTATTAATCGTAATATCAAATTAAATAAAGGCTACGACCTCAGCAAATTAATTGCACTATGAGATTACCAAAATACCCTTTTGCCTAAAGAACGAAAACGCCCTTCTTATAAATGGTTCTAATATCTTCTATGTGTTGACCCGTAGGCTCCTTATCATACCGGTGTGTAGTATTGTATTAACACCATTAATGTCTCACTACACACATACAGGATTGGCCCCTAGATAGGTATCATTACGCACCACAATAGATTTGGATTCAGCGAAGCAGCTACCTGTCAACAATATGGTTACTGTACAATCCAATCCTTTCATCATCCATTATCTCAACGAGACCGAGGTATAGAAATAGTGTCAACCTCAGTTACTCTCGACATTATGTATTCAGTTATTGGACCAATGACCTGAATTATAAACTAGATAGAGCAACAACTCAATCCCACTGCGGCCACAGTTTTAGTGTCATTGCCATTTACTGAATTGCACCGTGAGATAACTTTCTCTTGTACCCAGGAGTGATAGATCCTCTGTTGATCCACCATAGTCTTGATACACTCCTTGATGTAGCCAATCACTATCGTATTGATAGCTCTGAATAGAACTGCGTTAGGCTAGTGTCAAACTACACCAATCGATGCACAAGGGGCTCTGGTGATCTCAAGTCCAAGGATCATATGTACCACCATTCGTTAGAGGATTTTTTCCATAGACACTAGGGTTACCATCCATATGGAATCCTTTGGTGGGTCATTCTAGTGAACTTGCCTACAGTAAGCACCCATGTATTGTACCAGGTTGTCACCAAACAACCTTGACAAGTGAGATCAGTCACTGCCTTTCAATAGGGTCATTCAACACTATGATAGTCCTATCGTATTGTCTGTGCCCTTACTTTAGAACAATACTAGGGCTATAGACGTTTCTAGAATGACCATTCTATTTAAAGCTTACCGTATTGTCTGTGCGCTTACCGTATTGTCTATGCTCATAGGGTTCTCACTATCAAGATTTGAAACACTTGATACCCTCGTCATGGTTCTACCAGTCTAAGGACATATATCAATACATACAATAATGATTTACGCGATATAGAATAAAATGCCTTTTATTGATCAATAAACATTATTACACAGAGTCAATTCTACAATAATTGATTGGCTCTAGGGCACCTACTCTAACATGTTGAGCAAAAATTCCTTCATTAAATAATACTCTTTCTTGCCTGTATGAATCTAACCTTTTGACATTTTGTTTTATTGTATTATAAATTTCTTAGAGTATTTTCTTCTCTTAAGGTTTAAGGTTCATTTCCATATTTGTGCCAAAACTTCACCATATCAAACATGTTATTGATGGCTCTTGGAACGTGGTTCCTTTGCTGATGCTGATGCATGGCGTCGGTGCTTGAAACTTGGTGGTTCTCTAGCTGTTCACGGGTGTGTTCCCGACGTGAAGAAGATCCAAAGGAGTTGCTACACATTAAGGATTCAGAGTGTGGTGCTAAGTGTAAAGTTGAATAGGGAGTTCTTTTTACTATAACTTAGATCAACTTTGAAATATATCTTGTAATGTGTTTTTAGCTTAGTGGATTGCTTTGATCGGGACAAGGTCTCATGGATGTAGGGTAAAAGTGGATTTAGCCGAACCATATATATGACTGTGTTCTTTATTTACAGCACTTATTTTTTATGTGTTTAAATTGGAAATGTTTAATCTACTTGGTAATTATTCCACTGCTCTTAAAATGGGTAACCACACTCTAAAATGAGTTTAATCTACAACTCTCTCTCCAACAACAACCAATCTTATAGATTCAAATAATCTTTCCCATTAAAATATACAAAATTGAATTTCTTATTTTCATGTTAAGTTTATTATTTTCTGAAAACAGAAACAAAGAAATTCTTTGAACGCTTCCAAGCTTGGACTATATATGAGCTCAAAACAGAGACAATACTTCATAGCTTGATCCAGATAAATCATGGTACAACTTTGGAATTGGAAAGGGTCATCACTTGGCTTCAACATAGCCAAGGCATATTTTGATATAAGCTTTATGCTATCTTTTCTATATATTCCTCCTCATTTTTAACTTATAGAAGAATAGACCTTCAATAAAGTCAGATTTATAAGCTAATTCAAGTTGTCTTCATCTTTTATTAGTGTTATTTTCAGAACATGATATAATATCCCACATGTCTTCAAACATTCCCTTTTGCTAAATTAGATAACAAGATAAAATGATTTGAGACAAAATGTTTCATGCTTTTTGCTTTAATAAGGCGTGTCCCTCTTTTACCTTCTTTTTGCGATGGAAAATCTTAGCAATTATTATACAATCACTTTTTTCTTGCTTTAACTCGCCATAGCTACAGCATCAAATTTCTCGATGCTACAATTTGCATAACTCTTTAACAAATTCTAAATAATTTTAAGCTATATATATATATATATAATCATAATCAGTGGCGGATCCAGAAATTTGAAATTAGTGGGCCAAAATCCAAAAATTGTATATATTAATATTTAAAAAAAAAAATTGAGGGTGGGCCAAAGTGAGCTGGATCCGCCCCTGATCATAATATATAACAGGCCTATTAACCAACCCATTCAAATCTAAATTCTTTCCTAGCTTTGTGCTGGACCATTTAAGTTCTCTATGTTTTTACTTGTAAGAGACTTTTGATTCTATTGTTGGGCTTTGCATTGTGTGAGCTACACATGCCTCTTGGTAGATGCTGCATGCAAGATTTCAAACTCCCAAATTCAGTGTATTTTTAATGGAATAATACTACACTTACAAAGTCCTCAGACAAGAATGTGTGTACAAAGTGATGTGTCATACTATGATTGGGAGAGTGAATTTGTAAAGTCAACTTTTTAACTAAAGTTAAATTCATTGCCTAATCATGGTATGACACATCACTTTGTATATATATCTTTATATGGAGACTTTGTAAATATAGTATTACTCTTTTTAATGTTAACTGGAAATTCGATATCTAAGCTTGGTGATTTATTCATAAAAATATTCTTTGTTCCCAAAGTACGTTTTAGTTGTTGTTACTTTTATATGCTTATGTCCTTTACAAGTGGATGTAATTTTTCTTTGAAATTAGTTTGTGGACTTCTTGAGGTGATGTGGCACCTGTTCTGTGCTTATGTGGAGTCAAAATACTAAGTTTGTTGGTCAAAGCATTTTTTAAAAAGGAAGAGGAAGGGCGTTTGTTTTATTCTCCAAAGACCAAAACTGATTTGGGTCTCATTTCTTCCCTATTCTTCTCTTGGTTACAGAAAGAGAAATTCTGTTGCAATTGAGATTGAGGTGGAGCTTTTGCAGATGCAAGATGAATCAAACGACTTTGGTGAGGACTTGTCATATGGTTTGTTAGACAGCTATCCCTTTTTCTTTGTATAAATGTCTTATGATTTTTTGTATTTTGATATATGAGAGGTGTGGAAAAGGTGCTTACGGGTGATTTACAGAGGGGTTTTCCTAGGGTTCTTCATGTATACTGGGAAAGTGCAAAAACTCTATAAGATTATCTTTATAGTGTTATTTCTTTGCTGCCCTGAAGAGTGGATGTAGGTAATCAATTTGATTGCTGAACCACTATAAATTCTCTATCTTTTCTTTACTTTTATGCTTTATTTTCATGTTTCCTTATAGATTGCTTTGTTTGATTTCATGATTATAAATCTGGGATTTCTTGTTCTACCTTTTAGAATAGTCTTTAAGTTTCAACACTTCTCACTTAGTTGTGTGTGTGCAGGTGGTGATTCTTATTATCATTCTAAGACTGGGGGGATCGGAAGCTCTGAATATGAAGAAATTGTTGAAATTTGTTGTTTTTTTCAATATTTTCTAAGGTTTATTCAAATATATCCGTTATACAAGGAAGTTACAAGGACTTCTGGTATACTCACTGAAACTGCATGGGCTGGAGCTGCATTTAATCTATTTCTTTACATGCTTGCTAGCCATGTAAGTTTGATTTGCAGATTTGTTAGTCATTTTATGTTAAATATTTATCTATAGCTATGTTGCATCATTTTTGCTACAAACAAGCAGCTGAAATATTGCATCATCCTTGGTAGTTCATTCCCTTGTTTGCACATGCCAAGATCTTTAAACCTTGAAGATACTTGAAAGGAAGAATTGTTAATTGCTTATTAATGTTAGAAATTCAGAAAGCAAGAAAATTAAGGCTCGTATTAGAAATTGGAGGAGTAAAAAAATAAAATAAAGAAAAATGATATGTGAAGAATATTACACATACGTCAGTACGATATTTACGTGGTTTGGCATAATTCACCTATATCCACAGATGAGAGAAATCCACTATTAATTTATGAACATGATATTAGAGTATATAACACTATCATCCTATAAGATGGAAACTCTACCTTATGGTGTTTTATAAGCATAACACCATCAACCCATTACATAAGAGGACACTCTATTCCTAATACTATGAGGAATTGAAATTGCTATGAAACATACATACTTGCTTTGTTGAAATTGCTAGGAAATATGCAGGTAGTTTGGTGCCCATAAATTTTATATTTAGAGGTTTGGTATATTTTCAGCATTATAGTGGTTCCTAAATGTTAAGTATAACACATCATTCATGTGATAATATAGCTTACATTATGTCTTTATGTTTGAGTTGGTTTTCAAAAGTTGTGCATGAGACTTGGGTTTTAGATAATAGACTGTTAATATAGATTTTGATGAATTGAAATTGCTATGAAACAGACATATTGCAGTCCACAACTACAAGATTAAAGGAGATGAGAGTGAAAAGACGTGATGCAGAACAGTGGATGGCCCACCAATTTCTCCCTAATACTCTGAGGGAGTGATTAAGGCATTATGAGCAATACAAATGGCAAGAAACCATAGTTGTTGATGAAGAGAATATGCTCTATAATCTTCCAGGGATCTTAAAAGGGACATAAAGCGTCATCTCTGTTTGGCTTTGCTCATGCAAGTGAGTTCCTCTTTTGTACTACAATTTATTTTCATTATTTTGTTTACCCTTTCTTTAGAGTTAGAACAGTGCTGGTGATTTCTTAACCTGGAATCCTTTTGTGGATTTGTTTAAGGTGCCAATATTTGAAAAAATGGATGAACAACTTTTGGATGCAATGTGCGACCGTCTCAAGGTAGTGTTGTACTGTTAAAGTCATGAAAATGACTTATGATTAAAATACCCTTATGTGCTTAAAGATAAATTTATATTGAGACAATTAAGAGAAATTATGAATTTACATATGAAAATCATATTCTGACTTTTTGTTACTAATTTGGCATGCTTGGATTGAAATTTGAGATTGAGTAAGCGGATAATATATGGGGTGTGATTTATTATCTAGGGTTGATTTTGTCTCATTGTTCTGGGGTCAAATTGTTATAAATAGTAGGGGTTTGTTTTGTCATTTTTTATTCTTGCAGGGACCTAAAATATTTGCCATCCTCATTATAAAAAGAAAGCAAGAGGTCACGCAAAAAGGTAGCTAGCTACCACCCTTACCTCCCTTGGCCGCCGGCCGGTAACGTTTCACCTTTTCTCACGCTGGCCAAGCTATCCTTTCCATCTCCTCTACGCTATGATGCTTCATCTCCCACTGTTGGCGATGTATCACCATTTCCATGCCCCAACTCTTCACCCTGAACCGGAGTTTGCACCAATTTTCGACGTCGATTGAGCTCCTTTTGTGTCGGCTATCACCCCATCAGCTTCCCTTCACATTTTCGGCATCGATCTACCCTTTTTACAGTGGGATCCAACACCTTGATATAGTGACTCTTCAATTTCCCGGCGTGTTTTCACTCCTTTTCTGGTGTTGTCATGACTTCCTAGTCACATAGAAGGACTCGAAGCTCGTGAGCTTTCCCACAATACCCTCGGATTTCCATTCGCCACTGTTCATTGGAAAACCTGTTGGAAGCTAACATTTTTCGGCAAGTTGCCCTTGTTTGTCTACGGGGCATTTTGTTGGTCGTTTTCACCCCTTTGTGGCGTTATCTTGTTGTCGGTCATCTCCTCTTCACCATGAACAGCCCTGTTTCTGATGCTCCAGCCTTTATTGACACCACTATGAGTGGCTGAGCTCCTGGTTGCCTGTTACAGTGTAGGCGAGATCAGGATCGACACTCATGGATCTACTCAATAGCTCTTGACTAGTTGGATGAACTCAAATGTTGGACATTTGGTTAAGTTTCTTGTATTCATATTGTATTTGCTTTCATTTTAGTTTGGTTGAGATCTTTAATATTATTCTGATGCTTGATGTGCTGAATTAATAATGTTTATTGATATGTAGCTTTTTGCATAATTGAATGTCAGTTTTAGATTATTGAATGTTGATTATGACTTTAAATTGTTTTGATGCTGATTGCAATCAAGTTGTATTAGTGTTTAATATCATTTCTACTAGGAATGCATTTGTTGTGTAATAGGTTTATTGAATGATGCTAAGTTGATAGGTTGTTCTTGTTGGTTTTGTACAACCTAGTGGTATTTAATTGTTAGAGCTTTCGATTAGCTGATGATAATCTTTAACCAATTGATCTGTAACTAAGATGACAGGGAGACAAGATAGATTATACCTAGATAGCCAAAAAATCATTTTGTTTGATTTGCCTAACCTTATAGGTTTAGAAAGTCTTAAGAGTGAGGAGAGGAATTGTGGGAGTTAGTCTTGGGTCAAACTGAATCCATAAGGGTAACGCCTTTATTATAGTGTTTTAGTTAGTAATTTTTATTTTCTAAAATTAGTTAATTTCCTTAGTTTAATTAATCAATTTGCCAATTTACCTTTGTTTAACTCAAATATACACTAGGTTGTTAGCCTTGCTCTTTGTGGATTCGACCTTGCTTATCATTGACTATGGTACTTAGGTATGAAGAAAGCTACATTGTCCGAGAGGGTGACCTGTTGACGAAATGCTCTTCATCATGCGAGGCAAGCTATTGACTATAACTACCAATGGTGGAATAACTGGTTTCTTTAACGCTGAATATCTTGGGGTTGGTGATTTCTATGGTGAAGAACTCTGACATGGGCTCTGGATCCTCAGTGCTCTTCCAATCTCTCTATCTCAACTAGAACTATTAAGAGCTCCCACGAAAGTTGAAGCTTTTGCTTTTAAGGTTGAAGACTTGAAGTTTGTTGCCTCTCAATTCAGGTGGCTTCACGATAAGCAGTTGCGTCATACTTTTAGGTTTTATTCACTATACTGGAGGACTTGGGCAACTTGTTTCATACAAACAGCTTAGTGCCACTATAGTAAAAGGAAGCTTGAAGAATCTTTATGTGCAGAAGAGAATTGTTTGCAAGATGCATTGTCTAAGGCTAGTGGAAATTCACCAAGTTTAGGAGCAACCATTTATGCCTCAAGATTTGCTACTAATGCACTTCGTGCAATTCGGCGTAATGGTACTCGTAAGGCAAGGGTGCCAGAGAGGGTACCACCCATGCTGCTTCAAAAGCCAGCATAGCCTGATTTTACAGCTAAAGAACAATAGGTAAATTGTCTTTAGCTATATGTATGAATAGTTTTGTTGTTGTATAAAAGAAAAAAATTGAATTCTTCAACTCGACAAAGAAGAAAAAACATTGTAGAACAGCATAGTCTATGTAAATTAGTTTGTATATGCAAAACTCTCATCCTAGTGACGATAGAGTTGTTGTTCTAGTTAAGTGATCAAGTGAAGATAAACACAATGGTAGATCCAATGAATGACAAGTGGGGACCATGGTCCCTAGTCAATTTTTTAAAAATTTTTGATTTTTGATTTATTTAAATTTTGCTCCTATAGAATTTTGAGATTTTGGGAACAGAACACCCCCACGGTAAGTTTGAATTTTGTTTTTGTAAAACCC
>NW_022196812.1:18015-20480 GCF_008641045.1 Pistacia vera
AACCAAAGCATCACAACTCATTTTCTCAAATTTCAGATTTGGTTCAATGGGAGTCTCAACTGGCTTGCAACCTAGCATACCTATCTCCTTCAGTAAATCTAGCACATATTTTCTTTGTGAAACTGAAATTCCCTTTTTACTCCTACCACTCTCCATACCAAGAAAATACCTCAACTGCCCCAAGTCTTTCAATTCAAAATCCTGAGCAAGAACCTTCTTAACAGCCTCCATTTCTTCAAAACTATCTCCAGTAATAATAATATTGTCTACATAAACAATTAGAATAGTAATCTTACCTACAGAGGTTTTAAGGAATAATGTATGATCAGTCTGCCCCTGGGTAAAACCATACCTCTTAACAGCCTTTGTGAATTTTTCAAACCAGGCCTGTGGAGACTGTTTTAGGCCATATAATGATTTCTTCAATTTGCACACTTTTCCGTCCTTTGCACTCCCTTCAAACCCTAGTGGCATTTCCATGTATACCTCTTTTGCAACTTCACCATTCAAAAATGCATTCTTTCACATCTAGTTATTGTAGAGGCCAGTCTAGATTTGTTGCAAGAGATGAGCACCCTGATAGTGTTCAACTTAGCCACCAGAGCAAAGGTCACCTCATAGTCTACTCCGTAGGTTTGCGTAAATGCCCTTGCCGCCAACCTTGCCTTATACCTTTCAACTATTCCATCTGCCTAATACTTAATAGTAAACACCCATTTGCAGCTCACAGTTGTTTTCCCTTCAGGTAAACTCACCAGCTTCCAAGTCTTGGTTTTTCTCAAGAGCCTCCATCTCCTCTGTCACAGTCTTCCTCCACTTTTCATCCCCTAATGCCTCATGTACTGGTGCTGGAACCTTCATTTAAATGTCCCAATTCAATTTTCATAAGCAAAGCCGCAAGGCTTTGACCTCAAAAAATGAGCGCCGCCTCCCAAAATCCGAAAAAAAAAGCTGGCTGACTATTCCGTTCTACGGAATAGAGTAAGGCCAGACCTTAAAGCAGCTAGCAGCTCTAACTGTCAAGACCAATTTTACGAGAAAGCTCCATACACCTTATCTTGGGTATGGAGCCAGCGACGGTCAAGTATAACGTGTGTCCAAGAATAGGCCTTGCCGTTCATTAGCAAATTATGGGCCACCACTCCCGTCCTACTCCCTTCCACGATCTCATATCTGCACTTGTTTATTTTTTACAGGCGGTCAGGCCTCCAACATTGACTTGTTGGACAGACAAAAAGCAAGTTATACAGAAAAAATACAAAGATGAATCATAAATCAATCATATTGAACTAAACAAGATAAGAAAGAGAAAAGGATGAATGGGCCAACTAGATCTTAACCAGGCTCTCCCAAACACCTAGAGCTAGATAAATAGACTTGGTGTATTTTGCAAGTTGACAAGTTTCACACTTAAAAGAAAATAAACTTTTATTTCTGAATAACAATGGGTACAATTTTCGNACTGTTTAGTTAGATTCTTCTCCTAGGTGAACTATCTCGGTTGCTAATAGTAGTAGTCATTGAACTTCTTACTTGGTTGATAATTCTAAAGTTCTCGAGGATTAATTTAGGTGCACGTAAAACTAGCTTGAACACCCCGTCGTTTAAAAAAAAAAAAAAAATTGGAAGCCCTAAAGGTGGGTTGAGCATGATTGATGGCGAATTATTTCTCCAATAAAGGTGGCACAAGCATGCACTGTTGAGATTCAAAGAAAGGAAATAATTAATATAAATGTACAACACGTGGAAAAAGTGGGAGGGAAAGGGAAGTATTACTACTACAATTCAACCTCACCTCACTCTTTGCCCATTAACCCTAATTTTTATTTATAGCGAAAGGATGACCTACACAATACGTAATTGCAAACTCTAAATTATAATTAATCAAATCCCATTAGAAAGTGGAGAGAGATCAGTAGATATAAAAGCCAAGAAGAAACATTCCAATTGTTAAAGTTGGAAGCAATAAGGCATTCGGAGATTTATTTTGGGTGTCTTTTACTGATCATATATAAAGAACCAACATGTGATCTTACAGCGCGTGTGAGATTTCTGTAGTTAGGTTATTGACAAGACCACACATTTCAACATAAAACCAAACCAGAGTTTCCTCCAACATAATGCATTCAATTTTCATTTGACTTGTCACCTTGATTTAAACATACAATACCTAACTTCAACTCCAAAATCCCTTTGTTTTCAAACTTCATGACAACAGAACTCTCCAAAATTCAATACACAACGCTTTCACATCTTCTCCAAGTGTTAAAGAAAATACTTTGGCCTAGCACATTTATAGCTGTGCAACTTCTGTTAGACTTGATTTGAAATCCATGCAAGGGAGAAGTGGGTTGAGTTGTGTTTTGTCCACGCTCCATGAGAGAGTGAATGGAAATTCTGAAAGTTGGGGGAGCCCCCACAAGAGTTGAATCCAGAAAGTGTAGGAAATCTAAGAGCAATAGATG